>NW_015971805.1:272016-274134 GCF_000732125.1 Scedosporium apiospermum
GTAATCTATATTTTCTATAATCTTTATAATTATTTATAATTTACCCTTTTCTACTAGGCCTAATTATCTAGTCTTACTATCTAGTTATATATAGCTATAATATAATACCTTCCCTCCTCTAGTCTTTATCTTTAAAGACTTATAAGTAGACTTTACTACTTATTAATTTTTACTTTATAAGTTTTTCTTTATAATTTATACTTATTTCTAATTTCTATTACTATATCTAATTATTCTTATAGACTTCCTTCTAAATCTTCCTATAATTATTTAAACTTAGCTAATATAATTAAATTACTAAGTACTAAAACTAAAATACTATATATATATTATTTTAAAAATAATAAAGTATATATAATAAATAAAAAATCCTCTTAATATATAGAATATATATAATAAAGTTAATTATATAATAAAGTTTTTATAATATTTACTTATAAGTTACTATTTCTTATTATCTTTTTTTAATTACTAACTACTTTTCTAATTACTTACTTACTAAAAAAATAAAAGAAATTAGAAAAGAAAGAAGCTAAAGTGGAGAAAGTATTATTTATTTTTTAAATATAATTATTAATAATAGTAAATTATTTAATATATATCTATTAAATAAAGAAAAATATTAAAGCTAAAAATTTTAAAATATTTAGAAGAGGAATTTAGGATTTAGATAAAAAAGATAGTATCTACCTCTAAATCTAAAAATCTTATATAATAAAAAATCTTTAGTTTTTTAAAGTTTCTAATTTTATTAACTAGTTTTTATTAAGTTTAGGAAATAATTTTATAGATTTAAGTCTTTTAATTAATCTAAGTTCTTCTAATAAAATATAATAAGAAGTTATTAGCTTTTTATTAAATATTTAATAAGTTTCTATATATTTTTACTATATTTAAAATTTTTCTATTTAACTAAATATTTAACTTTTTTATTATTATTATATATTAAGTTAAAAATTTTTTTAATATTTTAAATATCTTCTTTAAGTTTAATTACAATAGACTTTTCTATAAGTATATTATTATATACTAATTTAAATAATACTATATAAAATACTAAATATTCTTTTATATCTTTTAGTAATTTTAATTTATAATTTACTTTTAAAACTTTTTTCTTAATTTTAAAAGATTTTAATTTTTTATAATCTAGTTTATTATTTAATAATATAATTTTATAATTTTAATTTAAAAGTCTTTAATTTTTAGTTTTTTATATAATAACTAAACCTTACTTTCTCTTTTAAAAATTAGTTTTTTAATTTATTTCTAATCTATATAATATTTTATTTACTATTAAAGAAACTATAATTCTTCTATTAATTATTTATAAAATTCTTTTATTTTATCTACTATAAAGATAATATATTCTATTTAAGTTTTAACTCCTACTAGTTTAAATCTAGCTTAGAGTTTAATATTATAGTTAGTATAAAATAATAATATTTTTATATTTTCTAATATATTAATATTATATACCCTCTAGGCTAGGGGTAATAGTAATATTTAATTATCTTATTTCTAGTTAATATAGTATCTAAGATATATCTCTAATATCTAGTTTATTTATTTAATTTATCTTTATATTTTTAGATAATAAATTAATAAAAGTTTATAATTAATTTTTATTTTATTAGCTAAGCTTTATTAAAATTTTAAAATAAATATTAATTTTCTATTAAAGTTAATTTCTTTTAGTAAATTATAGTTTATTATTATTATTTATAAAAATAGCTTAGTAAACTAAGATATTATTATAATTTTATTATAAAATATAAAGTAGATATATTTTATAAGTTAATCTACTACTATTATAATACTATTATATATAATTTCTATAGTAAAGTCTTTTAATAATAATAGTTTAATAATAAAGTTAATAGTAATCTTTTATTATAATATTTTTAATATTAGTATTAAGTATAATAGCTTATAAAGCTTATATTATAATATTTTATTTTATATATATTATTTATATATATTAATAAGATATTAAAAGTATTTAGTACTTTAGTCTATTTAATAATTTTTTTTAAAAATCTAGAAAGTTTTTTTAAGATTTAAATAGTTATATAATATTAATTTATATATCTTTTTAAAAATATAATTAATAAGATT
>NW_015971805.1:274845-283152 GCF_000732125.1 Scedosporium apiospermum
ATATTAGCTTATTTATTTTCTTTTCCTTTAATATATATAATTTTAAAATTATATTTAAATAGTTTTTTTACTTATTATACTTATTATTAATTAAATTTTTTAATTATAGTAAATTCTATAAGATTTTTATAGTTAAAATAAATAATTATAAAATACTTAGCTTTTATTAAGTAATATTTCTATTTTTTAAATACTTTTATAATTACTATTAATTCTTTATTAAATATAATATAATATAACTCTAATCTACTAAGTTTTTTTAATATAAATACTATTAAGTAAAGTTTTCTATTATTATTTTATTATCTTAATTATATTCCTAGGCTATAGTTTAATATATTTATTTTTATTTTAAATAATTTTAAAAGATCTATTTAGTAAAATATAAATTATTTATATATAACTTATTTAGCTCTTTAAAATACTTTTTATTCTTCAAATCTTTATTTAAATAGATTATCTTTTTTAATAAGTTTTATAAAAGCTTATATATTAATATTATAGCTTCTTAAAAACCTTTTATAAAAGTTAAAAAATTTAAAAAATCTTTTAATTTTAGTAATATTAGTTAATATTAGCTACTTTAAAATAGCTTTAACTTTAGATTTTTATATTTAGATTTTCCTTAATTAGATTATATATCTAAAAAAATCTATTTATTATTTATAGAATTTATATTTAAATAATTTTACTAGTAAGTTTATTTTTTATAGTTTTTAGAAAACTTTATATATATACTTTTTATATTTTTTTAAAATATTTAAATAGATAAAAATATTATTAAAATAAACTATTATTAAGTTATTTAAATATTTTTATAAGATATAGTTAATTATAATATAAAAACTTATAAAGATATTAGTAAATCTAAAAAATATAACT
Source organism: Scedosporium apiospermum (assembly GCF_000732125.1). Taxonomy (NCBI): domain Eukaryota; kingdom Fungi; phylum Ascomycota; class Sordariomycetes; order Microascales; family Microascaceae; genus Scedosporium; species Scedosporium apiospermum. The sequence goes on from NW_015971805.1 coordinate 275,728, forward strand.
AAATACTTATAATATTATAAATATATCTTAAAAATAGTTTTTTACTTATTACCTTCTTTAATATAAATTAAATTATATACTTCTTTTAAATCTAAAATTATAAACTATTAAGTTCTTTAGAGCTTATTTTATAATTTAGAAATTAAGAATAGTAAATATTAGTTTTTAATAGTAATATTATTTAATTATTAGTAATCTATATATATCTATAATTTACTATTCTTCTTAAGTATAAAGAGGATATAGTATCTAGCTAGTAATATTAATAATTTAATATATCCTTTTTTTAATATTTTCTTAATATACTTTTATAAAGTTTAAAATTATATTTTATTAAAATTATAAATAAATATAAACTTTAATTATATATCTTCTTTTAAAAATATTTTATAGTCTTATTAACTATATTTAGGTAATTTAGTATATTACAGCTGTATATTATCATAGCTACATATAGCTAGACAGTAGGGCCAGGCAGTTAGGCCTAGTAGAAAAGAGTAAACTATAGATAATTATAAAGATTATAGAAAATATAGATTACCTATACTTATAGTAATCTACTAGTAATCTAAATTAATTAAGATTATAATAAGCTAAAGTAATTTAGAAAGAAGTTTAAAAGGAAATATCTATATAAACTATAGATTTTATTATATATCTAGTTTATCTTTTAAGACTTTTTAGTAGTTAATTTAAGTACTATTATACTTTTATATTTAAATATATACTTCTTATTAATATTTTATAAATACTATTTAACTACTTTACTTTACTATTAATAGATAACTACTTTAATCTTATTACTAGTTATATTTATCTAATACTATTAATAGGCTAGTATTAGAATTATAATATATTAACTACTTCTATTTAGTAAATAACTTTATTAAGTAGAATTAATATTTAAAAATTATAATACTTATAAAGAAAAAAACTCTTATTAAATTAGATAATAAAGTTAAGATATTAAAAGCTATAGTTTATATTATAGAGGTCAGGGAGGACTTTAGTAATAATAAGGAAGAAAATAATTATACTATATTTAATAAAAGACTTTAAAATAATATATATAAATAATAAGCTAAAGTAAAGGTAATTAAAGACTTTATTAATTACTAATATAAGAGAAATAGAAAACTTAACTAGTATTTTAATAATTTAGAAAAGGTTATTTAGTAATATATTAAATATAATTTATCTAAGTTAAATAGATAGTCTAGTAGCTAAATATTAATCTAATAGCTTAAAGAGGTAGTATACCTTCTCTATTTATTATATATATAATACTTAAGCTTAAGATTACTATACTTAAGAAATATAAAAAAAACTAATAAAAACTATAAGGGTTCTTAATCTAGATAAAAACTTTCTTATAATATTATAAAGATTAATTTTTTAAAAAAGCTTTTAGAAAACTAGATAAATAATAAGTTATAATTTAATAACTTAAAAAGTTATCTTAGAAAGGATCTATAGCTAAATATACTACTAAGTTTAAGTAGATTACTATATATTTTAATTAAAAAGATAACTTTTTAATAAACTATTTCTATAATAAACTTAAAGAGGAAGTTAAAGATAAGCTCTATAAGCTTAAAAAACTAATATAATTAGCTAAACATATAGAAACTATTATTAAAATTAATAACTAATTTTATAAATAATAATAATAAAAGTATAGATAAAATACTATAATAAAAGTCTATAAGCTTTAAATTTCTACTAATATAAAATAGAAGAGAAGTAATAATAATATTTTATAGAGGACCTATTTAAGATTTATAAAACTAGAAGCTAATAATAAAGAAGTTATTTTTAAGTTATTTAAAAATAAAATTAGTAAGTATTATAAGTATAGATAATTTAAGTATTATATAAAGAAATACTAGATAAAATATAAATTTAAGCTAGGCTATAAGAAGCTTAATAGAAAGAAACTTAGATTTAAACTAGTATTAAAAAGAAAGATATAATAATTTAAAACTAATATAGTTAATTATAAGTTTCTATTATAGACTATATACTATAATAATAATTATATTATTTACTAAAGTAAAAAGGATAATATAGAATAGTACTTTAAGAAAGCTAGAACTTTTAAAATAATAAAGTAGAAGGAGGTTGTAAAGATCTTAGAAATTAAAAGTTAAATTAAGGAAATTATAAAAAATATACTAAAGACCTTTAAAACCCTAAAAGTAAAAAACTTATCCTATAAATAATACTATAATAAAATATACTACCTCTACTATTAGATCCCTATATTATTTTATTAATATATATATAAGTTAAAATTAAAAAAACTTATAAAAACTAAAGAAAAAGTAACTTTATATACTAAACCTATTAAATAACTTAATATAAGCTAACCTAAGCTAGAAAGCTTAAAGGATATAACTAACCTCTAAAAATAGTAATAGATAAATAAAGAAATTAGAATATAAATATAAAAAAATATATTAAAGTTATTAATAAAATATTAACTTTATAATAATAAATAAGAAGACTATAAATAATAAGTCTAATAATAAAGAAAATAGTAGTAATCTAAGAACTAAAGATCTTCTACTATATAAGACTCTTAAACTAAAAAGTAAATACTATCTTTTTTTATTTAAATTTTAAATCTCTCTCCTAAATATTTTAAAACTCTTAGCTTTAATATTTTTCTTTATCTAATAAATATAAACTAAATAATTTACTACTATTAATAATTATATTTAAATAATAAATAATACCTCCTCTACCTTAGCTTTTTTCTTTTCTAGCTTCTTCTACTCTCTTAGTAAGTAAGTAATTAGAAAAGTAATTAGTAATTAAGAAAAGATAAAAAAAAATAGTAACTTATAAATAGATATTATAAAAACCTTATTATATAACTAATTTTACTATATATATTTAATATACTAGGAGGACCCTTTACTTATTATATATATTTAAAGTATATAACTAATTTTTTATAATCTATAGAAATTCTAACTTATTAATAATTATAAATAAAATAAAGTTTTTTTATATTTTACTATCTACTAAAACTATAAATTTTTAGCTTACTAAGGTAACTAGTACTTTTAGATATTAAATCTATTATTCTTCTATAATATTTATTTTTTATATATTTTTTTAAAGTCCTAATTTTATTATTTAAATAACTTCTTTAGTAACTAATAATATATTACTATACTATTATCTTTATAGATTAGCTAGCTACTACTAGAGTCTTCTAATCTCCTTATACTATATTTACTATTTCTTTTTTAGCTTAAATATCTCTTTCTACTTAATAACTAAGCTTTAAGCTAGCTCTAGCTACTTATTAATTTTTTCTTAGAGTTTTCTTCTAATTTTATTAAGCTTCTTACTAATTTTAAATTATATAAGTTATCTTTTATTATTTATAAGATCTTTATTTTTTACTAGTTATTTTATTAGTTATTAGAAAGTATTTTTTTACTTTTACTTTTTATTTTCTTTATTAATATTAATATTTTCTATATATTTTTCTAAATCTTTAATTTTTTATTTAAATACTTAAATTTTTTTATATTATTTTTTTATAACTTATTTAAACTTAATTAGTTTTTCTTTATTAGAGAGTAAGAGATTATTAAGTATTTCTTAAATATTTAATCTAGCTTTTTTTATAAAGTTAATTTATTTACTTAGGTTATTAATTTATTATTAGAATTTAACTTTTAAGTCTTTAATATAAAGTATTTTCTCTAGTTAGTTAACTTAATCTAAGATATTAAAGATAACTTTTTACTACTTCTAGGCCTATTTTTATAAGTTATAGATACTTTCTTATTAATTTCTAATAACTTTCTTTATATTTATTTATAAGTTAATAGTTTAAAAGATATAATATAGTTAATTAACTTATCTTTATAAATTAATTAAGTTATTTTCTATATCTATATTCTATTTTATCTATATAAGATTTCTCTTACTTATTTCCCTCTTACTTTCTTTTTATCACAACGTGGCCGCGACCAGGTCACAAGGAAGCAGTATAGCACAGTAGAAGCCACAAGTCACATAATTGCTTTTACTAAGAAGTAACTCATCAGTCATCTTACCAGTCAACTAATTAATCGTAAACTAAAGTAATTAATTACTTAACCTAAGAGCTAACCTATATAGAGAGCTTAGAAGGAAAATATCTATATAAGCCATAGGTTCTACTATATATCTAGTTTATCTTTTAAAACTCTCCAGTAGTCAATTCAAATACAACTACACCCCTATACTTAAATATATACTTCTCACCAATATCTTATAAACATTACTTAACTACCTTACTCTACTACTAATAAACAACTACCTCAATCCTATTACTAGCTATACCTACTTAATATTATCAATAAGCTAATATTAAGATTATAATATATTAACTACTCCTATTTAGTAAATAACCCTATTAAGTAATATTAATACTTAGAAATTATAATACCTATAAAAAAGAAGACCCCCCCCTAAATTAGATAATAAAGTTAAAATATATAAGATAATTATATCTATTATAAAGATTAATAAAGATTTTAATAATAACTATAACTACACTACTACTATTAAAAAAGTATATACTAAAGTTAAAGGGTAGATTACTAAGATAAAGGATACTAAAAACTTTACTACCTAGTAATAAGATATTAATACCTAAATTAAATAGTAAATTATCTAGCTAGACTAGATAATCTAGTAATTAAATATTAATATTATAGCTAAAGGAGGAAATATCTCTCCTATACCTATTATATCTATAATATTTAAACTTAAAATCATTATACTTAAAAAATATAAAGGAAACTAGTAAAAGCTATAAAAGTTCTTAACCTAAATAAAAACTTTCTTATAATACTATAAAAACTAATTCTATATTAAAGCTAATAAGGTTACTATTATAGCTTAGTACCTTATAAGTAATATACTTACTTAATTTAAACTAACCCTCTAAGACTATTTAGAAAATAATAAGATTAAATAATAAACTAAAACTATTAAAATTTTTAATAACTATAAAATATTTAAAGAAGCTTTTAAAAGAGCTTTTAAAAAACTAGATAAATAGTAAACTATAATTTAATAACTTAAAAAATTAAATTAAAAGAAATCTACTACTAAATATATAACCAAATTCAAGTAGATTACTACTTACCTTAACTAAAAAGATAAACCCCTAATAACTTACTTCTACAATAGACTTAAAAAAAATATTAAAGATAAACTCTATAAAAAAGAAAAATCTACTTAATTAAATAAATATATAAAAAAAGCTATTAAAATTAATAACTAACTATATAAACAATAATAGTAGAAATACAGATACCCTACTACAATAAAGGCCTATAAACTATAAGCTTCTACTAATAGTAAGTAAAAAAAAAGTAATAATAATATATTATAGGGGACTTATTTAGAATTTATAAAATTAAAAGCTAATAATAAAAATATTATTTTTAAATCCCTTAAAAATAAAATTAGTAAATATTATAAATATAGATAATTTAAATACTATATAAGAAAATACTAAATAAAGCATAAGCCTAAGCTAGGCTATAAAAAGCTCAATAGTAAGAAAGTTAAATTTAAACTAGTACCTAAAGGAAAAGTATAATAATTTAAGACTAATATAGTTAACTATAAGTTACTATTATAGACTATATACTATAATAATAAATATACTATATACTAAAGTAAGAAAAATAGAGTAAGATAATATTCTAAAAAACCCTAAACTTTTAAAATAATAAAATAAAAAAAAATTACCAAAATCCTAAAAATTAAAAACTATATTAAAAAAACTATAAAAGCTATATTAAAAATATTTAAAACCTTAAAACTAGAAGATTTATCTTATAAATAATACTATAAAAAAGTATATTATTACTACTATTAGATACTATATTTAATATAATAGCCTACCTATAAGCTAGAACTAGAAGAACTTATAAAGACTAGGGGAAAAACAACCCTATATACTAGACCTATTAAATAACTCAGTATAAATAAACCTAAATCAGAAGATATAAAAGCTAAAAATAACCTATAACTAAAAAAACTATAAATAAAAATATAAAAGAATATATTAAAACTATTAATAGGATACTAACTCTACAATAATAGATAAGAGGACTACAAGTAGTAAGTCTAACTAAGGAGAGAATAGCAGTAGTCCAAGGCTATAGAAAAAGGAAAATAAATATAGAGAGGAAGCAAAGGGGAAATAAGTAAAAAAAACCCTATATAAATAAAATATAATATAGATATAAAAAGTAACCTAATCAACCTATAAGAGCAAGTTAACCAACTACACTATACCCTCTAAACCATTAACCTATAGATAAATATAAAGGAAGTTATAAAGAATTAATAAAAAAGTATTTATAACCTATAAGAACAAGTTCAGAGATAATAAAAAGTCATTCTTAATATCCTAGATTATATTAACTAGCTAAAGAAGATACTCCACAGCAAGGACCTACAAATAAAATTCTAATAATAGATTAATAACTTAAAAAAACAAATTAAATTTAATAAAGATAGACTTACTAAATTAGAAAAACTAGTAAAGCTCTAAAAGAACTTTAAAAAAAAAATAAGAATTTCCAAAAATAAATAAACCAGGAATAAGAAAAATAATTTACTACTCTATTAATTAGCTATTATACTACTCTTAAAGAAGAAGAAAAAAGGAAAATCCTCTAAGAAATTATTAAAAACCTAAAAGAAAAAATACTCTAGTAAATCTTAAAAATAATAAGAAAAGAATTAGACCCTAAGTAATTAGAATAAAAAGCTACACAGTACTTATTAGACCTATAAAACACTACTAAATAGTAAACCTATTACTTACAAACCCTAAAAGACCTTAAATCAAAATATAAAGCAAAGCCACTAAGTAAAAGAAAAGATTTAGTAAAACAATTTAACTAGATTAGAAAAGACCTTAATAAAGAAACCAATAAATAACTAGAGCTTATATAAGACCTAGTTAATAGTAGAAAGGAAGTACTAGAACTAAAAAAAGCCTAGTAAATACAATATAAAAAAATTAGGAAACTATAACAATAACCAGCCAACCTATAAAGACAACAACATAGTAATATACTATTAGTTACTAAAAAAGTTACCTAGATAATAAAACTAAGATCTTAAAGGAATATATAAAAGATAAATATTATAAAAGGATAATAGATCTACTATCTAAAAGTACTAGTTACCCTAGCAGACTATAAACTTATAGCCCTAATAGATAGTAAAATATAAAGAAACTTTATTTTACCTATAATTATTAATAAATTAAAACTCTTATAGATTACAAAAAACTAGCTATATACCCTAAATATATATAATAGAATATTAATTAAATATAAAAGTAAAGTAGTAAATACTAAGACTATATACCTCTATCTAATAATATAT
>NW_015971805.1:283188-305678 GCF_000732125.1 Scedosporium apiospermum
TAAACCAGGAATAAGAAAAATAATTTACTACTCTATTAATTAGCTATTATACTACTCTTAAAGAAGAAGAAAAAAGGAAAATCCTCTAAGAAATTATTAAAAACCTAAAAGAAAAAATACTCTAGTAAATCTTAAAAATAATAAGAAAAGAATTAGACCCTAAGTAATTAGAATAAAAAGCTACACAGTACTTATTAGACCTATAAAACACTACTAAATAGTAAACCTATTACTTACAAACCCTAAAAGACCTTAAATCAAAATATAAAGCAAAGCCACTAAGTAAAAGAAAAGATTTAGTAAAACAATTTAACTAGATTAGAAAAGACCTTAATAAAGAAACCAATAAATAACTAGAGCTTATATAAGACCTAGTTAATAGTAGAAAGGAAGTACTAGAACTAAAAAAAGCCTAGTAAATACAATATAAAAAAATTAGGAAACTATAACAATAACCAGCCAACCTATAAAGACAACAACATAGTAATATACTATTAGTTACTAAAAAAGTTACCTAGATAATAAAACTAAGATCTTAAAGGAATATATAAAAGATAAATATTATAAAAGGATAATAGATCTACTATCTAAAAGTACTAGTTACCCTAGCAGACTATAAACTTATAGCCCTAATAGATAGTAAAATATAAAGAAACTTTATTTTACCTATAATTATTAATAAATTAAAACTCTTATAGATTACAAAAAACTAGCTATATACCCTAAATATATATAATAGAATATTAATTAAATATAAAAGTAAAGTAGTAAATACTAAGACTATATACCTCTATATTATTATTATTAGAAAAATTAATAATATTTCTTTTAATATTATTAAAATAGTAAATTACTTTATTATACTAAAAATACTATAACTATAAATAAAGAACCTATAAATTAATTAAGTAATTAATTAGCTTATTTAAAATAAGACTAAATAAAGCCTAGAAAACAACTTAGCTTCTAAGAAATATTAATTAGAAGAATTATCTTTAAATAAGCTAAAAGCCTTTAAAATAATAATCTACTTTAAAATACTTACTATAAAAAATTTAAATTACTTACTAAAAAGAAGAAAATATAAATAAATATATATAATAAAAACTATTATAAACTTTAAAATAAAGCTAATAATAGATAAAATACTATAATATATACTAAAAGAATATTAAAAATATAGTAAAGTATTTACTAAAGAACTTAATATTAAACTACTAAAATATAACTAATAAGATTATAAGATACCCCTAAAAAAAAATATATAACTAAAGTTTATACCTATCTATAATTTTAATAAGATATAATTCTAGACTTTATAAAAATATATTAAGAAAATATTAAAGAAAAAATATATTAAGTTATTAATATTATTAATTAAATACTTTATCCTCTTTATATTTAAAAAAATAGTAAATTATAAATATATATAGATTATTAATAACTTAATAATATTACTATTAAAAACTAATACCTACTACCCCTAATCTTTAAATTATAAGATAAGCTCTAAAAAGCTTAGTAGTTTATAACTTTAAACTTAAAAGGAGTATATAACTTAATCTATATTAAAGAAGATAATAAGTAGAAAACTACTTTTAAGATATACTTAAAATACTTTAAATACTTAATTATACTTTTTAAACTTATTAATACCCCTACAAGCTTCTAAATAATAATCAATTATATCCTATAAAAATATTTAAATAACTTTATAATAATATACTTTAATAATATCCTCATCTACTTAAATAACCTTAGAAAATATAAAAAATATATATATAAAGTTCTATAAAAACTATAAAAAGTAAACTTATTAATAAAACTATCTAAATATAAATTTTATAAATAATAAATAAACTTTTTTAAATATATAATCTAATTAAAAAAAATCTAAATATAAAAATTAAAAGTTAAAGCTATTTTAAAATAACTAATATTAATAAATATTACTAAAATTAAAAGATTTTTTAGATTCCTTAACTTTTATAAGAAATTCTTAAAAAGCTATAATACTAATATATAAACCCTTATAAAACTTACTAAAAAAGATAATCTATTTAAATAAAGATCTTAAAAAATAAAAGGTATTCTAAAAAGCTAAGTAAGCTATATATAAATACCCTATACTTTACTAAATAAACTTTTTAAAACTATTTAAATTAGAAATAGATATATTAGATTATAGCCTAGGAATATAACTAGAATAATAAAATAAAAATAGTAAACTCTATTTTATAGTATTTATATCAAAAAAACTTAATAGACCTAAACTATACTATAGAATACCTAATAAAAAATTAATAGTAATTATTAAAGCATTTAGAAAATAAAAATACTATTTAATAAATACTAAATATCCTATTATAATCTACTTAGATTATAAAAACCTTATAAGATTTATAATAACTAAAAAACTTAACTAATAATAAGTATACTAAACTAAAAAACTATTAAAATATAACTTTAAAATTATATATATTAAGGAAAAAGAAAATAGCTAAGTTAATATACTTAGCTAATATCCTAATTACTTCTAGAAGATATTTAAAAAAGTAAATACTATTTTCTACTATAATAAATAAAATAACTTATAATAAATTATAACTATATACTAAGTAAAAATAAAACTAGAACTACTATAGAAGATCAAAAACTACTACTAAGGTCTAGATCTAAGATACTAGAAATTACCTACTAACTACCTAAATATAAAAAAGAAATATAGAATATAGAAATATAATAGAAAAATTATAATATTTAGATAACTTTAGATAACTTATAATCTATATTAAAGAAGATAATAAGTAGAAAACTACTTTTAAGATATACTTAAAATACTTTAAATACTTAATTATACTTTTTAAACTTATTAATACCCCTACAAGCTTCTAAATAATAATCAATTATATCCTATAAAAATATTTAAATAACTTTATAATAATATACTTTAATAATATCCTCATCTACTTAAATAACCTTAGAAAATATAAAAAATATATATATAAAGTTCTATAAAAACTATAAAAAGTAAACTTATTAATAAAACTATCTAAATATAAATTTTATAAATAATAAATAAACTTTTTTAAATATATAATCTAATTAAAAAAAATCTAAATATAAAAATTAAAAGTTAAAGCTATTTTAAAATAACTAATATTAATAAATATTACTAAAATTAAAAGATTTTTTAGATTCCTTAACTTTTATAAGAAATTCTTAAAAAGCTATAATACTAATATATAAACCCTTATAAAACTTACTAAAAAAGATAATCTATTTAAATAAAGATCTTAAAAAATAAAAGGTATTCTAAAAAGCTAAGTAAGCTATATATAAATACCCTATACTTTACTAAATAAACTTTTTAAAACTATTTAAATTAGAAATAGATATATTAGATTATAGCCTAGGAATATAACTAGAATAATAAAATAAAAATAGTAAACTCTATTTTATAGTATTTATATCAAAAAAACTTAATAGACCTAAACTATACTATAGAATACCTAATAAAAAATTAATAGTAATTATTAAAGCATTTAGAAAATAAAAATACTATTTAATAAATACTAAATATCCTATTATAATCTACTTAGATTATAAAAACCTTATAAGATTTATAATAACTAAAAAACTTAACTAATAATAAGTATATTAAACTAAAAAACTATTAAAATATAACTTTAAAATTATATATATTAAGGAAAAAGAAAATAGCTAAGTTAATATACTTAGCTAATATCCTAATTACTTCTAGAAGATATTTAAAAAAGTAAATACTATTTTCTACTATAATAAATAAAATAACTTATAATAAATTATAACTATATACTAAGTAAAAATAAAACTAGAACTACTATAGAAGATCAAAAACTACTACTAAGGTCTAGATCTAAGATACTAGAAATTACCTACTAACTACCTAAATATAAAAAAGAAATATAGAATATAGAAATATAATAGAAAAATTATAATATTTAGATAACTTACTAAAAACATCTTTAAAAAAATCTATAAGTTACTACTATATAGATATCCTAACCTATAAAGAATATAATAAATTTTTAAATAGCTTTATTATTATAAAATAAACTCTATAATAATAGAAAGTATCTTTAAGTAATATATATATTATACTAAAAATAAAGTATTATAATATAAGCTATATAAAAAGCTATAACTAATACTAATACCTAAGATACTCTAGTAAAAGATTACTATTAACTTTATTATTAAATTACTACTATTAAAAAACCCTACTACTAAGGTTAATTATAATAGTATTATAGTAATAGTAAACTAATTAATAAAATATACTTACTTTATATTTTATAATAAAGTAATATAAGTACTATAATTTATAAAACTATTCCTATAAACTATAATAGTAAACTATAACCTACTAGAGGAAATTAACTTTAATAGAAGAAGATTATTTATTTTAAAGTTTTAGTAAAGTTTATTAGATAAAATAGAAATTAATTATAAGCTATCTATAATATATTACCTAGAGATATAAAGATAAGTTAAGTAAGTAAACTAGATATTAGAGATATATTTTAGATACTATATCAACTAGAAATAAGATAATTAAATATTATTACTACCCTTAGCCTAGAGGGCCTATAATACTAATATATTAAAAAATATAAAGATATTACTATTCTATACTAATTATAATATTAAACCCTAAGTAAGATTTAAATTAGTAAGAGTTAAAATTTAAGCTAAATAAGCTATCTTTATAATAGATAAAATAAAAAAACTCTATAAATAATTAGTAAAAGAATTATAATTTATCTAATAATAAATAAAATATTATATAAACTAAAAATAAGTTAAAAAATTAACCTTTAAAAAGGGAAACAAGGTCTAATTACTATAAAAGAAATTAAGAACTAGGGACCCCTAAATTAAAATTATATAACTAAATAATAAGCTAGACTATAAGAAATTAGGACTATTTTTAATTAAATAAAAAGTTTTAAAAGTTAACTATAAACTAAAATTACTAAAAGGAATAAAAAGATACCTAATTTTCTATATAGTACTACTTAAACTAGTATATAATAATATATCTATAGAAGAATCTATTATAGTTAAACTTAAAGAAGATATCTAGGATATTAAGAAAATTCTTAACTTAATAAATAATAATAATAGAAAAGTTAAATATTTAGTTAAGTAGAAAAATTTTAAATATAGTAAAAATATTTAGGAGTTTATTAAATATTTAATAGGGAGCTAGTAACTTCTTATTATATTCTACTAAAAATACCTAAAGAAACTAAGAGATCTAATAGTAGCAGATCTAAGGGTAAGCTTTAGTTAATCTCTAACTTAAGAATAATAGATATAGTATTCTTAGTAATATCCTCCTTAGTAACCTATTCTATTTCTAAATAAATAACTTCTAATATCTTTTTCTTATAAAGCTCCTTTTCCTTTTTAAGTTAACTAGTATAGGATATAGTAGTATTAAGAGTAGTAAGATAGTAGGCAATATCTACCTCAGCCTCTTTCTCCTCCTACTCTAGATAAGACTACTTCTACTCTAGATAGTTAACTATAAAATAATATAGGTTAATAAAGAAAATAAAAAAATAATAGGAGAAAGCTTATAAGTAAAATCTATAATACCCCTAGTATTATAATTAACTTAATAGAAGGAGATATAGTACTTATAATAAGACTACCCCTCCTAGATGATATATTTATAAGGAGTATAAGAGTTAAAATAGATCAAACACTTAAATATTTTAAAAGAATACTAATAAAAGAGAATATTATTAATAGCTTATACTAAATACTCTTAATTAATTTTAAAAGTTACTATTCTAGAAAAATAAGACTTAGAAATATAATTCTATATAGTTATAAAGAGGTAATATAAGATTAGAATAAAACTTATAAAGGAGAGAAGAAGAAACTAAAACTAATAAGTCTTTAGGGATAAAGATTAAGAAAGAGGGGAGATTATATTATAATATAGCTATAACTAAGTTATAAGGAAGTAGTATAGTATAGTAGAAGCCACAAGTTATATAGTTACTTTTACTAAAAAATAACTTATTAGTTATCTTGCTAGTTGACTGATTGATCATAAACTAAAGTAACTAGTTACTCAACCTAAGGGCTAACCTATATAGAGAGCTTGGAAGGGAAATATCTATATAAGCTATAGGTTCTACTATATATCTAGTTTATCTTTTAAGACTTTCTAGTAGTTAATTTAAATATAACTATACCCCTATACTTAAATATATACTTCTTACTAATATCTTATAAATACTACTTAACTACCTTATTCTACTATCAATAGACAATTACCTTAATCTTATTACTAGCTATACCTACCTGATACTGTTAATAGGCTAGTATTAGGATTATAATACTTTTTATATTTATTCTTTTCTTTTTATAGCTTTAGACTACTATTATTTTCTTTATTATTAAACTTATTACTTATAGTCTTCCTATTTATTATTATAAAGTTAATATCTTATTAGTAGTTCTAGTATATTTTTTTATATTTATATTCTAGTTTTTTTATTTATCTACTACTATTTTCCTAGATAGGGGTTAATTATATCTTTTAAGCTTTCTAGCTTAGGTTAGCTTATATTAAGTTATTTAATAGGTTTAGTATATAAAGTTGCTTATANTAGAAAAATAAGACTTAGAAATATAATTCTATATAGTTATAAAGAGGTAATATAAGATTAGAATAAAACTTATAAAGGAGAGAAGAAGAAACTAAAACTAATAAGTCTTTAGGGATAAAGATTAAGAAAGAGGGGAGATTATATTATAATATAGCTATAACTAAGTTATAAGGAAGTAGTATAGTATAGTAGAAGCCACAAGTTATATAGTTACTTTTACTAAAAAATAACTTATTAGTTATCTTGCTAGTTGACTGATTGATCATAAACTAAAGTAACTAGTTACTCAACCTAAGGGCTAACCTATATAGAGAGCTTGGAAGGGAAATATCTATATAAGCTATAGGTTCTACTATATATCTAGTTTATCTTTTAAGACTTTCTAGTAGTTAATTTAAATATAACTATACCCCTATACTTAAATATATACTTCTTACTAATATCTTATAAATACTACTTAACTACCTTATTCTACTATCAATAGACAATTACCTTAATCTTATTACTAGCTATACCTACCTGATACTGTTAATAGGCTAGTATTAGGATTATAATACTTTTTATATTTATTCTTTTCTTTTTATAGCTTTAGACTACTATTATTTTCTTTATTATTAAACTTATTACTTATAGTCTTCCTATTTATTATTATAAAGTTAATATCTTATTAGTAGTTCTAGTATATTTTTTTATATTTATATTCTAGTTTTTTTATTTATCTACTACTATTTTCCTAGATAGGGGTTAATTATATCTTTTAAGCTTTCTAGCTTAGGTTAGCTTATATTAAGTTATTTAATAGGTTTAGTATATAAAGTTGCTTCCCTTTTAGCTTTTATAAGTTCTTTTAATTCTAATTTATATATATACTAATAAAGTAATATAAATATCTAATAGTAAAGGTAATATATTTTATTATAGTATTACTTATAGGATAGGTTTTTTACTTTTAAGGTCTTAAAGGTCTTTAGTATATCCCTTATAGTTTCCTTAATTTAACTCCTAATTTCTAAGATTTTTATAATTTCCTCTTACTTTATTATTTTAAAGGTTTTAAGTTTCTTAAAATATTATTTTATATTATCTTTTTTACTTTAGTAGATAGTATAGCTATTATTATAGTACTTAGCTTATAATAGGAACTTATAATTAACTATATTAGTTTTAAATTATTATATCTTTTCTTCTAATATTAGTTTAAATCTAAGCTTCTTTTTATTAAGCTTCTTATAGCTTAGCTTAAGTTTATATTTTATCTAGTATTCTTTTATATAATACCTAAATTATCTATACTTATAGTACTTACTAATTTTACTTTTAAGTAACTTAGGAATAATTCCCTTATTATTAGCTTTTAGTTCTATAAGTTTTAAATAGGTCCTCTATAAAATATTATTATTACTTTTCTTCTACTTTATATTAGTAAGGGTTTAGGACTTATAGACTTTTATTATAGTATTTTATTTATACTTTTATTATTATTATTTATAAAGTTAGTTATTAATCTTAATAATAGTTTTTATATACTTAGCTAGTTATATTAATTTTTTAAGTTTATAAAGCTTATCTTTAACTTCTTCTTTAAGTTTATTATAAAAATAGTTTATTAAAAAATTATTTTTCTAGTTAAAATATATAATAATCTATTTAAACTTAGTAATATACTTAGCTATAGATCTTTTTTAAGATAATTTCTTAAATTATTAAATTATAGTTTATTATTTATTTAGTTTTCTAAAAGCTCTTTTAAGATTATCTTTAAAGACTTTATAGTCCTTAAAGATTTTAATAGTTTTAGTTTATTATCTAATCTTATTATTTTTTAAGTAATCTTAGAGGGTTAATTTAAATTAAGTAAGTATATTATTTATAAGGTACTAAGCTATAATAATAACTTTATTAGTTTTAGTTTAAAATTAATCTTTATAATATTATAAGAAGGTTTTTATCTAAGTTAGGAACTCTTATAGCTCTTACTAATTTCTTTTATATTTTTTAAATATAGTAATTTTAAGTTTAAGTATTATATATATAATAAATAGAGGGGGTATATTACTTTTTTAAGCTACTAGATTAATATTTAGTTACTAGATTATCTATTTAACTTAGATAAGTTACTATTTAATATACTATTAGATAGCTTTCTCTAGGTTATTAAAATATTAATTAAGTTTATTATTTTTTTTATATTAGTAATTAATAAAGTTCTTAATAATCTTTATTTTAGTTTATTATTTATATATATTATCTTAAAGTATTTTAATAAGTATTATATAGTTATTTTCTTTTTTATTACTAGACTTATTTTTAGCTTCTATAGTAGAAGCTATAGCTTCCTATATCTTAATTTTATTATCTAACTTAATAAATATTTTCTCCTTTATAGGTATTATAATTTTTAAATATTAGTATTACTTAATAAGGTTATTTACTAAATAAAAATAGTTAATATATTATAATCTTAATACTAGCTTATTAATAATATTAAATAAATATAACTAATAATAAGATTAAAGTAGTTATCTATTAGTAGTAAAGTAAAGTAGTTAAATAATATTTATAAGATATTAATAAGAAGTATATATTTAAGTATAGGAATATAATTATATTTAAATTAACTATTAAAAAATTTTAAAAGATATATTAAATATATAGTAGAATTTATAGTTTATATAGATATTTTCTTTTAAGCTTTCTCTAGATTACTTTAGCTTACTATAATCCTAGTTAATCTAAATTACTAGTAGATTACTATAAGTATAGGTAATCTATATTTCTTATAATCCTTATAATTATCTATAGTTTACCCTTTTCTACTAGGCCTGACTGCCTAGTCTTATTGTCTAGCTATATGCGGCTGTAATATATAGGAGGAGTTTTTTTATAACTTTTTTATATAGTATTTTATTTTTAATAGAACTAGTATTATTAATTCTTACTTATATCTAGTTAGTTCTACTAGCTAAGAACTAGTAAGAAGTTTTTATATATAATATATAGTAATTAATAAATTACCTATATATATAAAGTTCTTTTTAAATAATTTATTAATATTTTTTTATAATATTAAAAAGATTTTTAAAATATATTATATAAAGATCTTTATAAAATAACTTTTTCTTTTCTTTTTAATTTTTTTTTAACTTTAATAATATAATTTATTTTTAAATAATAAAGTAGTAGCTAGTTAATATTAGATTTTTAAAATAGTTTTAAGAAATTATAATATTATAATAAAAGTTTAGTTTTTAAATTAATAATATTTTATAAATAAGTATTTTTTTAATATTAGCTATTAAAATAAAAAATATATAAATTATATTTTAAATTTTATAATTAATATTTATTTCTTTTTTTAATATATTTCTATTTTTATAAGTAATATATTTAAATAATAAGTATAGTTATTAATATTTAAAAAAGTTTTTCTTTTTATTTTTCTTTTTTATTTTAAACTTTTATTTCGAATTATTAATCTAATACTAGTTTATTCTTACTTATATTAATAATTACTTTCTATAACTTTATTTACTATAGCTCTAAAGTAATATTATCTATTTAATTTAAAATTATATATAAGAAGACTTACTTTTATTTATATTTATCTATATTAAAACTATTATATATAATTTAGTTTATAATAGTATTTCTAATAATAATTTTTTAAAAGAATTAAAAGAAAATTTTAATATACTTTATTTATATTTAATTTATAAAGGCTTTATTAATAATATTATAAGTTAAGTACTCTATATTAATAAGAGCTTATATATAATATAAATTATTTATTTTAAAATTAATATAAAATAATCTTATATTAAACTGTAGCTTTAGATCCTTTAGTTTTTTTTATAAAAACTTTTTTTTTAATAACTATTAATAAAAACTATTCTTTCTCTTTTTCTTTTAATTATTATTTTAATTACTTTATAAACTTTTATTTTCTTTAATATTAGCTTAGTAGATAATTTTAAATTTAGGTTTATTAATATATACTTAGTTTAAGGTTTTAATAGACTTTAAAAAGTAAATTTTAATTTTATATTACTATTTTTTATATTTATAATAATAGTTTTCTTATTAATAATATTTATATTCTTTTTAGATTATTTACTTTACTTTTTTCTTTTTAAATATATTATTTTATTTTTTTTAAATACTTTTACTAAAAGTATATTCTAAGTTGTTAATTAGTATATAGTTAGTAATAGAATATAATAATAGTTATAAATATAAATTTTTATTTTATTTTATTTATTATTAATTTTAATAATTATAAAAAAGTTTATTAATATTTATATTTTATATAAAAGCTTTTTAATTATAAGCTAAGCTCTTAAAGAGCTTTAATATAATTATTATAGCTATCTAATATTCTAATCTAGTTAGTAATTACTTTTTATAATTATATATTAAAAGCTAGCTTTAAGTTTACTTTCCTAGCTTAATTGCTTTAAGTTTTATTTTTAATATTCGCTAATATAACTTTAAATTTAAATAAAAGTAAATAAAGAGCTAGTTATTTTCTTATTTAAGTTTTTTAAAGTTATTAAAAGTTTTCGTTTCTTTATTTAGATTTTTATAATAATTATAAAAGTATTTTAAAAATATTTTTAAAGTCTTTTTAAAATTATTAAATTTAATATATATAATATATCTTTATTTAAACGCTGTATTTAAATAAGAAAATATATAGTTAAACTAGGTTTTTATATTATTAATAGCTTTAATATTAATATAAAACCTATTTTTTATCTTTATTATTTATATATAAAATTAATTTCTTTATTTATTAAACTTTAAAGAATTAAATAAAGTAAGCTATAATTTTTATAAGCTTTATAGTAAAATAATACTTTTATTATTAAGAGTATTATTATTATTATTATTATTATTATTATTATTATATTTAAAGTTAAATATATAAATTATAGAAATAATAGTTTAAAAAATTATTTAAGTTATATTTTCTTATAATATCTTACTTTATATTTTATATATCTTTTTCTACTTTACTTAATTTTTAATAATCTATTAAAGTTAACTTATAATTATTATAAAAAGATTTATTTCTTTAGAAATATTCTCTATTATAACTATATTAGCTTTTATTATTATTATTAATTACTTAATAATATCTATATTATTAATTATTTCATAATATTTTTTTATAGTTTTTAAAATAAGATTTTAATTTATTATTAATAGTATTATTAAGATAGAGTAGTATAGCCTACCTATATACTATAAAAATAAAGTAAAAGAAATAATTAGTCGAATTAGTCTAGAATAGTTTTTATAAAAAGCTATTGCAATTCTGCCTATAAGAATAAAAGTAGGATATTAAAATAGTTAATTAATAGAAATAGGGCTATATTATAATTAAAAAGAAGATTTTAAATAAGAGAAAACTAATAATTATAAGAGTATTAAATAAAGGATACTCTTATATATAAAAATAATAGAAGAATAGTTAGAAGTTATTATATAAGATAATTCTAAAATAATAATAATAATAAAGTTAATTAAAAGAAGAACTAACTACTATTATACTCTCTAAAACTTCTTAAAAACTTATTAATTAAATATAATTAATATTATTATTATTTTTCTTCTTTTAAAGAAGGAAGAGAAAATAAATAATTATAGTTATAGGTTATAGTAAAAAATAATATTCTTCTACTTCTATTTTTTTAGAACTATAAGAATATTCTCTTTTTTACTAATATTTTCTTCTTTACTATTATATACCTCTTCTTAAGTTATTACTCGACACCTTAGATAAGAACTTAAAATATAAATAAAAAAGAAATAAATAAAGAGAAGAAGGAAAGATAAAAAAAAAACTTAAAAGAAAAGAAGAAAACTATTTTAACTAGTATTATAAGTTAACTATTTTAAAGACCTAGAGTAGTTAAGTATAATAAAAAAAGTAAACCCTAAAAGATTATAAACTAATAAAATAGTTAAATAGTATTTATAAGATATAAATAAGAAGTATATATTTAAATATAGGAGTATAATTATATTTAAATTAACTACTAAGAAGTCTTAAAAGATAAACTAGATATATAGTAGAAACTATAGTTTATATAAGCATTTCCTTTCTAAACTCTCCCTAAAACTAATAACTAGTTTACTTAATCCTTAGTATAGGACTATAGTAAACTAATATAAGGATATACTATATATAGCTTAAGGAAAGGCCAGTGTCACTTAGAATTATATTTAACCTAAAGTTAATTAAATAGGTAAACTTCAACTTACTTCCTAGATTCTTTATATACTACATAAGCCCTCTTTTCTCTAACTATACTCTAACTAGGCTCTATAGCTAAGTTATCCTAGTAGTAAGTCTTATAATATAGTATACTCTTACTTATATCTTATAATTATCCCCTTAAAGCTATTTATTAGTCTCTATAAATAGGCCTTAACCTTAGCTCTAATAGTACTACACTCTTTATCCCTCTAGTTATTTCCTTATATATTAAAGTATTATAGTAATAATATTATTCTACTTTATTAGTATATAGTTATATTAACCCTTTATTAGTAGTTATTAGGGTAATTATTATATTATAAAAATTTTTATCTCCTTATTTACTATTCTATCTCCTATAGCCTCTAATTAGTCTCTAATTAAATAGTATACTTATTCTATATTATTCTAGTTAGCCCTTTATTATAAAGCTTAATTAAGTCACCCACTAACTATAAATATTTTACTATATTATACTATTTCTCCTAAGGAAAATTTTCTTCTTATATATATCCTCTTTTTTTATTTTATAATAATAACTATTTCTCTTTTAAAATATTATATATTCCTATCTCTAATCCTTTAATAATATCCTCCTATTAAAACTAACTAATTTATTATAGGATATCTATAATCCTATTTTTAACTAAGATTACCTCTTAGCTTTACCTTATTAAAAGTAATTTACCTATTACCTATAACTTTAAGATTAAATAGTTTATAAGCTTTAAAGTAAAGCTCTATTTTTACTATATTATTAATTACTACTAATTTCTCTAAAGTTTTTATTTCCTTATAGATATTAGTTAAATCTACTTACTTTACTTTACTAATAGGAAGGTATATTATAAGATTTAAATCTCTACCTTTTTACTAACTAAATTATATTAACTCTCTATTTCTTAAATTCCTAAAGAGCTCCTTAGAGCTTACTAGTAAGTTTTAATATTTTAATTAGATATTATAGCTTAATAAGCTACTAAAGATTATTATAAGCTTAAGATAAAGGTATTTATTAATTAAAATCTTTTAAAGTAAATCTATTCTCTCTTATAAAATTTTATAGATAATATTATTTAAGCTATACCTTTAAAAGAGCTTAATTAATAGGTAAGTATACTCTTTACTACCTAGTTATAGCTTTATCTTAATACTATTACTACTATATAGGGTCTAGTATATATCTTACTTTCTCTTATTTTATATCCTTATTCCTATTCTTTAATTTAATTTTATTTTACTTTTTAAATTTAAAATAATAATCTTTATAAGATCTAGTATTATCTTACTATCCTTAAATATATTAGTTTTAAAAAGGTTTACTATAAGGCTTCTAAAGAGATTTAGAAAACTATTACCTTTATTAATATTAATACTTATCCCTTTAATATTTATAACCTCCTTAATTTCCTCTAAATCCCTACTTTATATATTTAAAGCTTTATTACCCTTACTAATTAACTAGATAAATTATTCTATATTTATAGTTCCTTTTCTAAAGTTAATTATAATAAGTCTAATTCTATTAAAAATAAGTTATAGACTAGATAATATTATATTTAGTAAATAGACCTTAATATTATTTTTTTAAATTATAACTACTTTTCTACTAATAAAGCTAGAGCTATATATAATATCCTTCATATCCTTAGTTTACTTTCTACTTAAGATATAAACTTTTACTATTACTATTATATCTTTTATAAGCTTATTTTTATTTAATTAGCTAGTTAGTACTAAATTTATATTACCTATCTTTATATTAGTACTTAGATTTAGCTTTATAAGGGTATTAATAAGGATAAGGAGGATAATATTAATACTAGTAGTACTAATAGAGGTAATAGAAATAATAATAGTAATAATAATAATAGTAGTAATAGTAATAATAGTAGTTTTAATACCCCTACTCCTTATATTCCTATTTTAAAGTATTATAAGGCTAGTAGTAATAGTTTTATATATAAGTATTTTACTTTTTATAAGTATTTTACTAAATATATTACTAATTTTAATAATAAGCTTAAGGGTTAGGGTAAGGAAGAGAATAGTAGTACTATTATATCTTAAATATTACTATAATCTAGTTACTTCTTATAAGCTATTAGTAATAGTTATTATACTAGTTTCTTAAGTTATATTAGTAGCTATCTATATCTATTTCTTTTTATATTTACTTTTAATTTATTATTTACCTATAAGTATTTAGATTACTTAGTCTTAATTTTATCTTTAATAGGTTAATATCTTATTACCTTCTTTTATTATATAAATTTAGTCTTTTATTTCTATTAGCTATCTTATTTATAGTAAGACTTTAGTTTCTTCTTCTAATATCTTTATATAGCCTTTTATATATTTTCTAAATACTTTTTTAGCTTTTATATATTATACTTTATAAGCTAGCTTTCCTACTTTATAAGATATTATTTTTTATCTTTAACTTATTAATATATAATTATTTTTTCTAGAGTTTATTTTTCTAATTTTTCTAAGTTAGGGAGTATATCTTTTCTATATCTTTCCTCTACTTTATTATATTAAAACTCTAGTAAAAATATATAAAAGATATTATATACTTAGCTATATTATTCTAGTAGTTCTATTTAATATACTTATATCCCTATCTTCTTAATTATAATTACTTAGAAGTAGGTTAGTATAATTTTCTTTTTATTTATTTTAAAATAGAAATTTTCTATTAATAATTTTATAATTTAGTTAATATTAAAGCTTATTAGAATATATTTTTAATTATATATATATATATATTTAATACTTACTTTCTATTAGTAATACTTTACTATTTTCCTTATTATTACTAAGTAAGTTAGACATTCCTTAACTCCCTAGACCTTCTCTAATTAATCTATAATATATTTAATATAATATAGGTAATAACTATATAAAACTTTAAATAGGGATATTTTTAATATTATATTTACTATATTATTTATAGTAAATTCTATTTCCCTAGTCTTTTTTAACTAGTAATAGAGAAGTTAATTAATATATATCCTTAGGTATTTTATAATTATAGAATAAAAGTATTTATTAGCTCTATCTATTTAAAGATATTAGGCTATTAAGAGTTACCTTTTTATATTTAAAGCTAGATAAAGCTTTAACTAGAAGGTGTTTATAAATAGACTATCTTAATTACTAGTAATACCTTTAGGAGTACTAAAGTAGTATTTAACTTCTTAATATAATAATATTACTAGCTCTATAGCTATCATTATTTTCTTTATAGAGATTAAGATTATTATCTAAGTAAATTAATATAATATTATAAGTATTAAATTATATAGTTTTCTATTTTAATAGATATTATCTAAAAGTCTTATAATAAAATTAAAACTAATTTTTTAAAAAAAGTATTTAGAAATTAGTAAAGGTTAGAGAGTACTATACTTCTTATAGTATAGTCTACTTATATTTTAATATTAATTATAAATATATATATAGTCCTAAATATCTAGGTATATATTAGCTTAGTAAAATTTATATTTTAGTAAGTCTAGTATTTAGTTTACATTTATATAACCTATCTATAAGTTATTATAGTATTTATATAGTAACTTTACTTTTAAAGAGTTTTTTTTTAGAGATTACTAGATAACTTTTATAGAATAGAGTCTTATCTAAAGCTAAATAATATCTATTTTTTATTCTAATATCTTATAGACTATTAGTAAGTTTTTTATAATTAAAATTTAGTTATTATAATTAGTATATAGTCTTTTAGAATTTAATATTAATTATTAAAAAAAATATTATTTTATTTTTTATAATCTCTTTTATAATTAAATATAAGATTTATTAATTATAAGCTAATATCTTAGCTCTAGCTAATAGCTTTAAATTATTACTATCTAATTAGTAAATAGTTTTTATAGCTTTTCTTAACTATTTTTCTAAATTAGAAATCTTAACTTACCCTTTTATAATTACTATTATCTACTAGCTAGCTTCTATTTTTAGCTAGTATATATTATATTTATACTTTTCTATATAGCTTATTAATATTACCTAATTTTTAGAGATAGCTATTTATATTTAATAGCTAGGGTTTCTATTAGCTATAAGATCTTAAATAGTACTTATATACTTCCTATACTCTCTTTTAATATAAGTCTCTTTTATCTTTACTTTTAATAAAGCTTTATATATTTAATATCTTAAAGTATTTAGTAGCTCTCCTATAAAGTAGACTTTCTAGTTTATAATTAAGATAAAATTTATTAGATATACCTTTAACCCTCCTTCTATTCTAAGACCCTTCCCTAGCCTAAGCTTAATTATAAGCTCCTTAGTAATTTCTTAGTATTTAAGCTCCCCTAATATATAGTTAAGCTACCTTAATAATAAGTTTATAGAATTTATTTTCCTAGGTCTATATTTAATCTTAAAGTTAAATACTAATAGTTAATAGACTTATTAAACTAGTTATCCTTTTAGATTATATATTAATATCTATATAATATCTCTTAGTACCTAGTAATTAGTAAAGACTTTAAATAAGTCCCCTCCTTCTAAAAATTATTTTTAATATTTAAAGCTCTTTATAATAGCTAGTAGCTTCTAATACCCTATAGCCTATTAGTATTTAATATTAGTTAGCTTTCTTAACTAGAAAGCTATTAGATATTATTTCCTATCTATTAATTAAAATAAAATACTTAAGATAGTATATATTAATATATCTATCTTTATATCTATAAGCTTTCTCTAGTCCTAGTAGCTTAGGATAGGGGCTCTACTAAAAGTATCTTTTAAAATAGTAAAGGTATTCTATACTTCTTATAGCTATTTAAAAAAGCCCTTCTTAATATTTTTCTTACTTCTCTTTAATAATATAGTTATTAATATAGTTATTTCTAAGTATTTTATAATAAACTTATAATAGAAGTTTATAAACTTAAGGAATATTTATATATCTTTAAAACTTATAAGCTCTAGATATTCTTATATAGCCTATACCTACTCTAAATCTATAGAAATCCTATTTTAATTAATTTAGAACCCTAGAAATTCTATTTTATCCTAGTAAAATTAATATTTAGATACTTTAAAGTAGAGCTAAGCTATCTTTAATTATTCTATAATAGCTAGGAGGTTATATATATATTCCTCTCTAGTCTTTAAGAAAATAAAAATATTATCTAAATAGATTATATAATAGATATCTACTAATTCTATTAAAACTTTATAAATATAAACTTAAAATATAATTAAAGTATTTATAAACCTAAATAATATTATTATATACTAAAAATACCTATATTTAATATAGAATATTATCTTTTACTAGTTAAAGTCCTTAATCTTAATCCTATAGTAAATATCTTATATATTAATATCTAATCTAATTAAGAATAAGTAATCTAATTACTTTTTAGCCCTTCTTAAATATATTATCTAAGCTTTTTATTTTATTTTAAAATAAAAGAATAAATTAGCTTATATAATAGCTTTTTTCTATTAATAATATTAATTATATATTTTATATTTATAAATATAAGTAATTTCTTTACTATTTATTTTAAAAAGATAATTTTAAATTTATCTAATTTTAGTAAAAAGTTAATTTTAAAATCTTCTTTAATTAGCTCTCTATTATTATTTAATTATTTATCTTCTCTACCTAAAATAATAGTTATATATATAATATAAAGTTTACTTTCTTCTTAAAGAAATATCTTTATAAACTAAGTAGTATTTTTATTTATTATAATATTAAACTACTAGTAATCTATTACTATTATTATTATAATTCCTAAGTCCTATATATTTAGGTAGTTAATTAGGATATTAGAAGTATTTATTTTTTTTTTTTAATCTAAAATAGGAGATTATAATATCTTTTAGTTCCCCTCTATAATTAGTTAATTTTACTTAGATTTTATATACCTTTTAAGTTCTAAACTATCTCCTATTAATATTTAATAGCTTTAGGTTATTAAATTTTTATATATACTTAAATATATATTACTATATAAAATCTATTAATATAGTATTTATTATAGCCTTAGTATCTAAATTTATTTTAATTTTAATTTATTTCTTTTTACTTTTTTCTTAAAATCCTATTTTAGTTAATATAGCTATATAGAGGGACTTTTTAAATAGGCTTAACTAAGATAGTTTTTCTATTATAATAGATTAAATTAGATATCTTACTATATAGATTTATTTTTTAATTTATTTATATTAAAGTTCTATAAATATTTTAATTAGTTATTAAGATTAAATATATTTATTATATTTTTTATAACTAGTTTTTTATAATTATATTTATAATAGCTTTTTTTATTATAATTAAAGTAAATAATATAGTTAGTATTTAGTCTCTTTATACTTTATATATATTATCTTCTAATATTTCTATTTTAGGAATCTTATAACTTCCTTCTATTAGTTTAGCTTAAGGCCTCTTCTTAATTTCTTACTTATTTATAAGGTAGCTAACCAAAGTCTAATTACTCCTAGTAAAGGTGTTAAGGGTTACTATAAGTTAAGTTAGTTTTATCTTACTTTATACTTTTCTTCTACTTTTCTACTTATTTAATATAATATTATTCTACTTATAGCTATTATATATAGGCTTCTAATAAGACTTCTTTATAGTTAGTAATTATCTTAAGGAAGGTTTTAATTATATTACCTAAGAGTTTATTAAAGTATTTTTATAAGTTAAATATATCTATATTATCCCCTTTCTTTAAGGGTTCTCTAATTATATTATAAAACCTCTACTATTTAATAGTAAATTTAATTAGGTATCTACTTAATTATTATAATTCTTCTAGTTTAAATTAAACTTTAAATATATATTATTTAAAGTTATAATATAATTTTTTTATAAAAGTAAATAAATCTTCTAAAGTAATTTTTTTTATATTTAACTAGTTAGTATAAGTTCTCTATTCTAAGTAAAAGTTATTACTAATTTTTTATAGGGTTTATTAGATATAAGTTTACTAGTTAATTTTTTTTTTAATAGTTTAGTTACCTTCTTAGATAGTAAGCTTCTAGTTTTAAACTTCTATAGTAGTAAGTTTCTATATAAGAGGTTTTATAGTATATACTAGGCTTCTAGGGGCTATATATAATATTTTATTTAATTTAAGCTTAGATTTAATTAATTTTTAAAGAAGGTCTTTTTTATTTTATATTTATTTAATTTCCCTTTAAAGCTTCTAGTTTTTAGTTTATAATTTATCTTTTATAGGTAAGTATATATACTCTATCTCTTCTATAAAAGGTATTTACTATATAGTTAGTAATTAGTTGCTATATTTATTTAGATTATCTATTTCCTATACTTCTAAAAATTTAAAGCTTTTAGATAATATCTATTTTTTAAGAGTAGCCTCTTAGGCTAGGATATATTTAGTAATTCTTAGTAGTATAATCTTAGTTTAAACTTAGTCTAGCTATAGAAGTTAAAGAATTATAAAGATATATTATATATAGCTTAAGAAAAGGCTAGTATTACTTAGAATTATATTTAATTTAAAGTTAATTAAATAGGTAAACTTTAATTTATTTTCTAGATTTCTTATATACTATATAAGCCCCCTTTTCTCCAACTATGCTCTGACTGGGCTCTGTAGCTAAGTTATCCTAGTAGTAAGTCCTATAATATAGTATACTCTTACTTATACCTTATAACTAACTATTAGTTTTATTAGTCCCTAGTAGACTAGTAAGACTACTTTTTAGTTTTATTAATTTTAACTTTATTAGTTTATAATTTCTTATAGTTTATCTTTTTCTATTATATTTAATTACTTTAGGTTTTTAAAATAGTTAGTTTATAATATAATATTTCTCCTTTTTTAATTTTTATTTTTAAAGACTTATAAATAGACTATCTACTTATTAGTTTTTTATTTTTATAAGTTTTCCTTATATAATTACTATAAGTAATATTATTTTAATTAATATATTAAGTTATATTAAAAAATATTATTTTTATAATCTAATTTCTTTATAGAAGAAATAAAAAGTTAAGATCCTAATTAAATATATTACCTCTAAGAGTGGTAAAAATGATATCCTATATTTGTATTATTATTATTTAAAAAAGCCTTATAAGACTATTTAAAATTTATCTTATTATAATTTTTATATTACTATTAAAATAACTTATAATAATATATTTATAACTTCTTCTTATAGATACTACTTTTTCTTAAGCTAGTTTTCCTATTTATAATACTAATATTCTCTTTATTCTTATAGTTTTCTAAATAATAGCTAAGACTAAGAAAGTAAAGTCAGTAATTATGAAGGCTGAGGAGGATCTAGTAGAGATCTTAAGTTACTTATCCTACCTTCACAGCTAGCAGAAATTATTAAAGGAGAAAAGTATATCTTTATTTAAGTAAAATATATAGGGGCTTATAGAGGAGGAGGGTACTATACTCTTAAAGGAATAATAGCTAATTAGTAATACCTAGTCTTTAAGTATATTTAATATAGTTAACTAGAGTTTAATAGATCTAAATCTATTATTAATAAATCCTAAGGCTTTTTTAAATACTTTTAGTAAAATATAATAAGGAGTTGCTAGCTCCCTATTAAGTATTTAATAGGCTCCTAAGTATTTTTACTATATTTAAAATTTTTCTATTTAACTAAATATTTAACTTTTCTATTATTATTATTTATTAAATTAAAAATTTTCTTAATATTTTAAATATCTTTTTTAAATTTAACTATTATAAACTCTTCTATAAGTATATTATTATATATTAGTTTAAGTAGTATTATATAGAAAATTAGATATCTTTTTATTTTTTCTAGTAGTTTTAGTTTATAGTTAACTTTTAAAACTTTTTATTTAACTAGGAATAGTTTTAATTTTTTATAATCTAGCTTATTATTTAATTATATAGTTTTAATTTAGGGATTCCTAGTTCCTAGTTTCTTTTATAGTAACTAGACCTTACTTCCCCTCTTAAAAATTAATTCTTTAATTTATTTTTAGTTTATATAATATTTTATTTATTATTAAATAAACTATAATTCTTTTACTAATTATTTATAGAATTCTTTTATTTTATTTACTATAAGAATAGCTTATTTAGCTTAAATTTTAATTTCTATTAGTTTAAATCTTATTTAAAACTTAATATTATAATTAGTATAAAATAGTAATATCTTTATATTTTTTAATATATTAGTATTATAAGCTCTCTAGGCTAAGGGTAGTAATAATATCTAATTATCTTATTTTTAGTTAATATAGTACTTAAAGTATATCTTTAATATCTAGTTTATCTACTTAACTTATTTTTATATTTTTAAATAATATATTATAAATAACTTATAGTTAATTTCTATTCTATCTAATAGGCTTTATTAAAAATTTAAGATAAATACTTTTCTTCTATTAGAGTTAATTTTCTTTAGTAAGTTATAATTTACTATTATTATTTATAGAAATAGTTTAGTAAACTATAGTACTTATATTACTTTATTATAGAATATAAAGTAGATATATTTTATAAGTTAATTTACTATTACTATAATACTATTATATATAA
>NW_015971805.1:305965-308286 GCF_000732125.1 Scedosporium apiospermum
CTAATTAAATATATTACCTCTAAGAGTGGTAAAAATGATATCCTATATTTGTATTATTATTATTTAAAAAAGCCTTATAAGACTATTTAAAATTTATCTTATTATAATTTTTATATTACTATTAAAATAACTTATAATAATATATTTATAACTTCTTCTTATAGATACTACTTTTTCTTAAGCTAGTTTTCCTATTTATAATACTAATATTCTCTTTATTCTTATAGTTTTCTAAATAATAGCTAAGACTAAGAAAGTAAAGTCAGTAATTATGAAGGCTGAGGAGGATCTAGTAGAGATCTTAAGTTACTTATCCTACCTTCACAGCTAGCAGAAATTATTAAAGGAGAAAAGTATATCTTTATTTAAGTAAAATATATAGGGGCTTATAGAGGAGGAGGGTACTATACTCTTAAAGGAATAATAGCTAATTAGTAATACCTAGTCTTTAAGTATATTTAATATAGTTAACTAGAGTTTAATAGATCTAAATCTATTATTAATAAATCCTAAGGCTTTTTTAAATACTTTTAGTAAAATATAATAAGGAGTTGCTAGCTCCCTATTAAGTATTTAATAGGCTCCTAAGTATTTTTACTATATTTAAAATTTTTCTATTTAACTAAATATTTAACTTTTCTATTATTATTATTTATTAAATTAAAAATTTTCTTAATATTTTAAATATCTTTTTTAAATTTAACTATTATAAACTCTTCTATAAGTATATTATTATATATTAGTTTAAGTAGTATTATATAGAAAATTAGATATCTTTTTATTTTTTCTAGTAGTTTTAGTTTATAGTTAACTTTTAAAACTTTTTATTTAACTAGGAATAGTTTTAATTTTTTATAATCTAGCTTATTATTTAATTATATAGTTTTAATTTAGGGATTCCTAGTTCCTAGTTTCTTTTATAGTAACTAGACCTTACTTCCCCTCTTAAAAATTAATTCTTTAATTTATTTTTAGTTTATATAATATTTTATTTATTATTAAATAAACTATAATTCTTTTACTAATTATTTATAGAATTCTTTTATTTTATTTACTATAAGAATAGCTTATTTAGCTTAAATTTTAATTTCTATTAGTTTAAATCTTATTTAAAACTTAATATTATAATTAGTATAAAATAGTAATATCTTTATATTTTTTAATATATTAGTATTATAAGCTCTCTAGGCTAAGGGTAGTAATAATATCTAATTATCTTATTTTTAGTTAATATAGTACTTAAAGTATATCTTTAATATCTAGTTTATCTACTTAACTTATTTTTATATTTTTAAATAATATATTATAAATAACTTATAGTTAATTTCTATTCTATCTAATAGGCTTTATTAAAAATATAAGATAAATACTTTTCTTCTATTAGAGTTAATTTTCTTTAGTAAGTTATAATTTACTATTATTATTTATAGAAATAGTTTAGTAAACTATAGTACTTATATTACTTTATTATAGAATATAAAGTAGATATATTTTATAAGTTAATTTACTATTACTATAATACTATTATATATAATTTTTATAATAGGGTCTTTTAATAGTAATAGTTTAATAATAAAGTTAAGAATAATCTTTTACTATAATATTTTTAATATTAGTATTAGTTATAGTTTCCTATATAATTTATATTATAATACTTTATTTTTAATATAATATATATATTATTTTATAACTTCCTTAAAGTTAAAAGTATTTTAGTTAGTTTAATAGCTTTATTTAAAAATCTATATTATTTATTTAGAATTTAAATATCTATATAATAATAATTTATAGATTTTTTATAAGATATCTATAGCTAGTTAGCTTAGTACTATAATATAACTATTATTTTACTATATTTTTCTTTTATAGGATATATTTAGGTAATTAGTAAGGTCTTCCTAGTACTTAGTACTCTAGTATTTTTAGTACTCCTTAATCTTCTATAGAAGTTCTAGTTCTATTTTAACTTAGTAGATAGCTATAGCCTAGTATAGATTTCCTTCTTTATCTTAGTATAGTACTATTTATATTTCTTTTAGTATTTTTTAGAAATAGTTAAAATATTAGCTAAATATATTAGCTTAATTATTTTCTTTTTCTTTTATATATATAATCTTAAAGTTATATTTTAATAATTTTTTAGTTTATTATATTTATTATTAATTAAGTTTCTTAATTATAGTAAACCCTATAAGGTTTTTATAATTTAAGTAAACTATAATAAAGTATTTAATATCTATTAAATAATACTTTTATTTTTTAAATATTTTAATAATAGTTATTAATTTTTTATTATATATCTTATAATATAGCTTAGATCT
>NW_015971805.1:309920-318281 GCF_000732125.1 Scedosporium apiospermum
TATAAGTTTTTTATTTATAATTATAATATTCTTAGTATAATAAAATAATTTACTATCTTAATAATATTAAAAAAGATATAATTAAGTTATCTAGTAATAATAATACTAAAGTATATAATTTTAATATTTATTATCTTACTTTTATATTTAACTAGTATTTTATTATATATATTTAAAATATAAAGTTAGTCTTTTATAATCTATAAAAGTTTTAATTTATTAATAATTATAAGTAAAATAAAGTTTCTTTATACTTTACTATCTATTAGGACTATAAGTTTTTAGCTTACTAAAGTAACTAGTATTTTTAGATAATAAATCTATTATCTTTTTATAATATTTATTTCCTATATATCTCCTTAGAATCTAGGTCTTATTATTTAAGTAACTTCTTTAGTAACTAATAGTATATTATTATATTATTATCTTTATAGGTTAGCTAGCTATTATTATAGCTTCCTTATATGTTTATATTATAATTATAGTTTTTTTCTAAGTTTAGCTATCTCTTCCCTATTATTAATTAGGTCTTAAGTTAGTTCTAGCTATTTATTAGTTTCTTCCTAGAGTTTTTCTTTAATTTTATTAATCTTTTTACTAATTTTAAGTTATATAAATTACTTTTTATTATTTAGAAGGTTTTTTTTTTAGCTAGTTATCTTATTAGTTATTAGAGGGTGTCTTTCTACTTTTATCTAAAGTCTTCTTTATCTATATTAGTATTTCCTATATATTTCTCTAGGTTTTTAATTTTTTATCTAAGTATTTAGACTTTTTTATATTACTTTTTTATAATTTATTTAAGCTTAATTAACTTCTCTTTATTAGAGAATGTAAGATTATTAAGTATTTTTTAAGTCTTTAATTTAATATTTTTTATAAAGTTAATTTATTTTTTTAAGTTATTAACTTATTATTAGAATGTAACTTTTAAGTTTTTAATATAAAGTATTTCCTCTAATTAATTAACTTAATCTAAGATATTAAGGATAACTTTTTATTATCTTTAGGTTTATTTTTATAAATTATAAATACTTTCTTACTAATTCCTAATAATTTCTTTTATATTACAATATAGCTACGACTAGGTTATAAGAAAGCAATATAATATTATAGAATAAGAAATTATATAATAAAGGAGTTAGATAGGACTAAGTCTAATTAATTAGTTAAATAAAAGTTTAATAAGATAATTATATTTATAATTAATTAACTAATTAATTAGAAATATAATTAATTTTAGGAGAACTTAGAAGGAAAATATCTATATAAACTATAAGTTCTACCTTATATTTAATTTATCTTTTAAGATTCTCTAGTAGTTAATTTAAGTATAATTATACTCCTATACTTAAATATATACTTCTTATTAATATCTTATAAATATTATTTAACTATTTTACTTTATTATTAATAAATAATTATTTTAATCTTATTATTAGTTATATCTATTTAATATTATTAATAAGCTAGTATTAAAATTATAATATATTAATTATTCCTATTTAGTAAGTAACCCTATTAAATAATATTAATATCTAGAAATTATAATATTTATAAAAGAAAAGAATCTTATTAAATTAGATAATAAGATTAAGATATTAAAAGTAATTAGCTTAGTTATAAAACTTAAAGAGAACTTTATTAATAATAAAAAAGAAGATAATTATATTATATTTATTAAAAAACTTTAAAATAATATATATAGATAGTAAAATAAACTAAAAGATATTAAGAGCTTTATTATCTAGTAATAAGATATTAATATTTAAATTAAGTAATAAATTATTTAATTAAAATAAATAATCTAGTAATTAAATATTAATATTATAGTTAAGGAAATAGTACCTCCTCTATATTTACTATATTTATAATATCTAAATTTAAGATTATTATATTAGAAAAGTATAGAAGAAATTAATAAGAATTATAAAAGTTTTTAACTTAAATAAAAACTTTTTTATAATATTATAAAGATTAGTTTTATATTAAAGCTAATAAAGTTATTATTATAGCTTAGTATTTTATAGGTAATATATTTACTTAGTTTAAATTAACTTTCTAAGATTATTTAGAAAATAATAAAATTAAATAATAAACTAAAATTATTAAAATCTTTAAAGATTATAAAGTCTTTAAAGATAATCTTAAAAAAGCTTTTAGAAAACTTAATAAATAGTAAGCTATAATTTAATAATTTAAAAAATTATCTTAAAAAAGATTTATAGTTAAATATATTACTAAGTTTAAATAAATTACTATATATTTTAGCTAGGAAGATAATTTTTTAATAAACTACTTCTATAATAAACTTAAAAAGGAAATTAAAGATAAGCTCTATAAGTTTAAAAAACTAATATAACTAACTAAGTATATAGAAATTACTATTAAGATTAATAATTAACTTTATAAATAATAATAATAAAAATATAAATAAAATACTATAATAAAAGTTTATAAGCTTTAAATTCTTACTAATATAAAGTAGAAGAAAAGTAATAATAATATTTTATAAGGAATTTATTTAGGATTTATAGAATTAGAAGTTAATAATAAAAAGTTATTTTTAAATTATTTAAAAATAAAATTAATAAGTATTATAAGTATAGATAATTTAAATACTATATAAAAGAGTATTAAATAAAGTATAAACCTAAGCTAGGCTATAAAAAGCTTAATAAAAAGAAGTTTAGATTTAAATTAGTATTTAAAAGAAAAATATAATAATTTAAAACTAGTATAGTTAATTATAAGTTCCTATTATAAACTATATACTATAATAATAATTATATTACCTACTAAAGTAAAAGAAATAGTATAGAATAGTATTTTAAAAAACTTAAAACCTTTAAAATAATAAAATAGGAGAAAGTTATAAAGATTTTAGAAATTAAAAACTAAATTAAGAAGATTATAAAAGATATATTAAAAGCTTTTAAGACCTTAAAAGTAAAAGACCTATTTTATAAATAATACTATAATAAAATATATTACTTCTACTATTAAATACTTATATTACTTTATTAGTATATATATAAGTTAAAGTTAGAAGAGCTTATAAAAGCTAAAAGGAAAATAACTTTATATACTAAATTTATTAAATAGCTTAATATAAACTAACCTAAACTAAAAAACTTAAAGAATATAACTAACCTCTATCTAGAAGAATAATAGTAAATAAATAAAGAAATTAATATATAAATATAAAAGAATATATTAAAATTATTAATAGGATATTAACTCTATAATAATAAATAAGAAGACTATAAGTAATAAATTTAATTATAAAAAGAGTAGTAGTAATTTAAAGCTATAGAAAAAAGAAAATAGATATAGAAAAGAAGTAAAGAGGAAATAAATAGAAAAAATCCTATATAAATAAAATAGAATATAAATATAGAAAGTAACCTAATTAATTTATAAAAATAAGTTAACTAATTATATTATACTTTCTAAAATATTAACTTATAAATAAATATAAAGAAAGTTATTAAAAATTAAAAAAAAAGTATTTATAATCTATAAAAATAAGCTTAGAAGTAGTAAAAAGTTATCTTTAATATTCTAAATTAAATTAACTAGTTAAAGAAAATATTTTATATTAAGGATTTAAAAGTAGAGTTTTAATAATAAATTAATAATCTAAGTAAATAAATTAATTTTATAGAAGAAATTAAATTAAATACTTAAAAAATATTTAATAATTTTTTATTTTTTAATAAAGAAAAATTAATTAAGTTTAAATAAGTTATTTAAAAATAATATAAAAGAACTTAAGTATTTAAATAAAAAATTAAAAATTTAAAAAAATATATAAAAAATACTAATATTAATAAAGAAGATAATAAATAAAAGTAAGAAAATATCTTTTAATATTAATAAAATAACTAGTAAAAAATAAAGATCTTATAGATAATAAAAAATAATTTATATAACTTAAAATTAGTAAAAAACTTAATAGAATTAAAGAAAAACTCTAAAAAGAAATTAATAAATAGCTAGAGCTAGTTTAAAGCTTAATTACTAAGTAAAAAAAAATATTTAAGCTAAAAAAGAAATAGTAAATATAATATAAAGAGATTAGAAGACTTTAATAATAGCTAGCTAACTTATAAAGATAATAATATAATAATATATTATTAATTATTAAAAAAGTTATTTAAGTAATAAAATTAAGACTCTAAGGAGATATATAAAAAATAAATATTATAAAAAGATAGTAGATCTAATATTTAAAAGTATTAATTATTTTAATAAGCTAGAAATTTATAGTTCTAATAGATAGTAAAATATAAGAAAACTTTATTTTATTTATAATTATTAATAAATTAAAATTCTTATAGATTATAAAAAACTAGCTATATACTTTAAATATATATAATAAAATATTAATTAAATATAAAAGTAAAATAATATATATTAAAATTATATACTTTTATATTATTATTATTAAAAAAACTAATAATATCTTTTTTAATATTATTAAAATAGTAAATTACTTTATTATATTAAAAATATTATAATTATAAATAAAAAACTTATAGATTAATTAAATAACTAATTAGCTTACTTAAAATAAAATTAAGTAAAGCTTAAAAAATAATTTAACTTCTAAAAAATATTAATTAGAAAAGTTATCTTTAAATAAACTAAAAGCTTTTAAAATAATAATATATTTTAAAATATTTACTATAAAAAATTTAAATTATCTACTAAAAAAAAGAAAATATAAATAAATATATATAATAAAAGCTATTATAAGCTTTAAAACTAAATTAATAATTAATAAAATATTATAATATATATTAAAAAAATATTAAAAATATAATAAAATATTTACTAAAAAAC
Source organism: Scedosporium apiospermum (assembly GCF_000732125.1). NCBI lineage: Eukaryota > Fungi > Ascomycota > Sordariomycetes > Microascales > Microascaceae > Scedosporium > Scedosporium apiospermum. The sequence goes on from NW_015971805.1 coordinate 314,769, forward strand.
TAGATATTAGATTATTAAAATATAGCTAATAAAATTATAAGATATCTTTAAAAGAAAGTATATAATTAAAATTTATACCTATTTATAATCTTAATAAAATATAACTTTAAATCTTATAGAAATATATTAAAAAAATATTAAAAAAAGAATATATTAAATTATTAATTTTACTAGCTAAATACTTTATCTTTTTTATATTTAAAAAGAATAGTAAATTATAAATATATATAAACTATTAATAACTTAATAATATTATTATTAAAAACTAATACCTACTACTTTTAATTTTTAAATTATAAAATAAGCTTTAAAGAATTTAGTAGTTTATAATTCTAGATTTAAAAGGAGTATATAATTTAATCTATATTAAAGAAAATAATAAGTAGAAAACTACTTTTAAAATATATTTAAAATATTATAAGTATTTAATTATACTTTCTAAATTTACTAATATTTTTATAAGCTTTTAAACTATAATTAATTATATTTTATAAAAATATTTAAATAATTTTATAATAACTTACTTTAATAATATTTTTATTTATTTAAATATTTTAAAGAAATATAAAAAATATATATATAAAGTCTTTTAAAAACTATAAAAAGTAAAATTATTAATAAAACTATTTAAATATAAGTTCTATAAATAATAAATAGATTTTTTTAAATATATAATTTAATTAAAGAAAATCTAAATATAAAAATCTAAAATTAAAATTATTTTAAAGTAATTAATATTAATTAATATTATTAAAATTAAAAGATTTCTTAGATTTTTTAACTTTTATAAAAAGTTTTTAGGAAATTATAATATTAATATATAAGCTCTTATAAAACTTACTAAAAAGAATAATCTATTTAAATAGAAACTTAAAAAATAAAAAATATTTTAGAAAACTAAACAAACTATATATAAATAACCTATATTATATTAAGTAGACCCCTTAAAACTATTTAAAATAAAAATAGATATATTAGATTATAGCCTAAGAATATAGCTAAAATAATAAAACAAAAATAAAAAACTTTATTTAATAATATTTATATTAAAAAAACTTAATAGATTAGAGTTATATTATATTATATTTAATAAAGAATTAATAGTAATTATAAAAGTATTTAAAAAATAAAAGTACTATTTAATAGGAGCTAAATACCTTATAACTATTTATTCTAACTATAAAAACCTTATAAAGTTTACTATAACTAAAGAACTTAACTAATAATAAGTATAGTAAGTAGAAAAACTATTTAAATATAACTTTAAAATTATATATATTAAAGAAAAAGAAAATAGATAAGCTAATATATTTAGTTAATAGTTAGATTACTTTTAGAAAATATTTTAAAAAATAAATATTATTTTATATTAAGATAATAAAAGTAATCTATAATAAATTATAATTAATTATTAAATAAAATAAGATCCAAAACTTCTTAAAGTAATTAAAAAGAAATATATTATTATAAAGACTTTTTAAATTATCTTAATATAAAAAAAAATAGCTTATAATATAAAAATAAAAAAATAATTATAACTAATAATCTTATTAATTATATTTTTAAAAAGATATATAAGTTTATATTATATAACTACTTAAATCTTAAAAAAACTCTTTAAATTTTAAAAAAAATTATTAAATAAACTAAAATACTAAATACTTTTAATATCTTATTAATATATATAAATAATATATATAAAATAAAATATTATAATATAAGCCTTATAGACTACTATAACTAATATTAATATTAGAAATACTATAGTAAAAGATTACTATTAACTTTATTATTAAACTATTATTATTAAAAAACCTTACTATAAAAATTACTTATAATAATATTATAATTTACTAAACTATTCCTATAAATAATAATAATTAACTATAATTTACTAAAAGAAATTAACTTTAATAGAAAAAAATTATTTATCTTAAAATTCTAATAGAACCTATTAAATAAAATAGAAATCAACTATAAGCTATCTATAATATATTATCTAGAGATATAAAAATAAGTTAAATAAATAAACTAAATATTAAAAATATACTTTAAATATTATATTAACTAAAAATAAAATAATTAAATATTACTATTACCTTTAGCTTAGAAAGTATATAATACTAATATATTAAAAAATATAAAAATATTACTATTCTATACTAACTATAATATCAAATCCTAAATTAGATTTAAACTAATAAAAATTAAGATTTAAATAGAATATACTATCTTTATAATAAATAAAATAAAAAAACTTTATAAATAATTAATAGAGGAGCTATAGTTTATTTAATAGTAAATAAAGTACTATATAGACTAAAAATAAATTAAAAAACTAACTTTTAAAAGAGGAAGTAAAGTCTAGTTACTATATAAAAAACTAAAAACTAAAGACCTTTAAATTAAAATTATATAATTAAATAATAAATTAAATTATAAAAAATTAAAATTTTTTAAAATTAAAAAAAAAGTTTTAAAAATTAATTATAAATTAAAATTACTAGAAAATATAAAGAAGTACTTAGTATTTTATATAATATTACTTAAGTTAGTATATAATAATATTTTTATAAAAAAATATATAATAGTTAAATTTAAAAAAGATATTTAAAAAGCTAAAAAAATTTTTAATTTTATAAAAGATAATAAAAAAATTAAATATTTAATTAAATAAAAAATTTTTAAATATAATAAAAATATTTAAAAGCTTATTAAATACTTAATAAAAAGCTAATACTTCTTTATTATATTTTATTAAAAATATTTAAAAAAATTAAAAAAATCTAATAATAATAAATTTAAAAGTAAACTTTAATTAATCTCTAATTTAAAAATAATAAATATAATATTTTTAATAATATCCTCCTTAGTAACCTATTCTATTCCTAAATAAATAACTTCTAAAGCTTATTTTTTATATAATTTCTTTTCTTAATATAACTAATAGATTTAGAAAAATATAGCTTATTAAATATTAATAATCTTTTTAAAAGCTTCTTCTACTTTATACTTTTCCTATTTTAAATAAAACTATTTTTATTTTAAATAATTAACTAAATAAAATAATATTAAAATTAAAAAATAAAAAAAAAAGATTAAAAAACTTATATATAAAATTAGTAATACTATTAGTATTATAATTAATATATTTTAAGTAAATATATAAATTATATTAAAACTACCCTTTATAGATAATATAATCTTAGAAGACTTATATATTATAGTAGAAAATATATTTAAGTATTTTAAAAAGATATTATTAGAAAAGAATATTATTAATTACTTAGGTAAAGTAATTATAATTAATTTTAAAAATAATTATATTAAGAAAATAAGATTTAGAAATATAGTTAGATATAATTAGGGAAAGAGAAATAAAAGGAATCTACTAAAGAAAAAAGGAAAAGATAAGATTATTATAACTAATAAGTCTTTAAAGATAAAAACTAAAAGAGGGGGAGAATTATATTATAATATAACTATAACTAGAGTATAAGGAAGTAATATAAT
>NW_015971805.1:319309-322461 GCF_000732125.1 Scedosporium apiospermum
ATACTTTTATACTTAAATATATACTTTTTACCTATATTTTATAAATACTATTTAACTATCTTACTTTACTATTAATAGATAATATCTTAATTTTATTATTAATTATATCTACTTAATATTATTAATAAGCTAATATTAAGATTATAATACTTTATACTTATTTATAAGTTAATAGTTTAAAGAATATATTATAGTTAGTTAACTTGTCTTTATAAGTTAATTAAATTATTTTTTATATTTATATTTTATTTTATTTATATAAGTTTTTTTTATTTATTTTCTTTTTACTTTTTTTTATATTTATTTTCCTTTCTTTATAGCTTTAAAGTATTATTATTTTCTTTATTATTAGATTTATTACTTATAGTTTTCCTATCTATTATTATAGAATTAATATTTTATTAGTAGTTTTAGTATATTCTTTTATACTTATATCTTAACTTCCTTTTCTATTTATTATTCTTCTAGACAGGGGTCAGTTATATCCTTTAAGCCTCCTAATTCAAGTTTATTTATACTAAGCTATTTAATAAGCCTAGTATATAAAGTTATTTCCTCTCTTATTTTTATAAGTTCTTTTAATTTTAACTTATATATAAGCTATTATAATAAGTATAGTATCTAGTAATAATAATAATATACTTCTTTATAATATTATTTATAAAATAAGTCCCCTGATTTTAAGGTTTTAAAAGTTTTTAATACTACCCTTATAGTTTCTTTAATATAGTTCTTAATTTTTAAGATTTTAGTAATTTCTTCCTACTTTATTATTTTAAAAATTTAAGGTTTCTTAGAGTACTATCTTACTCTATCCTTTTTACTTTAGTAAGTAGTATAATTATTATTATAATATATAGTCTATAATAAGGACTTATAATTAACTATACTAATTTCTAGTTATTAAGCCTTCCATTTTAATATAGGCTTCTAGTCTTTCTTTCTTTTATCTTAAAATTATACTTTACTTTTACTTTTATATTCTTATATAAAGTATTTATATTTTCTATATAGGAAATACTTACTAATTTTATTTTTAAAGGATTTAAAAATAATATTTTTATTATTAGCTTTTAATTTTATAGGTCTTAAATAGATTTCCTATAATATATTATTATTACTTCTCTTCTACTTACTATTAGTAGAGGCTTATAGTTTATAGGCTTTTATTATAGTAATATAATTATATTTTTACTATTAATATTTATATAGCTAGTTATTAATCTTAATAGTCTTTTCTATATATTTACTTAATTAAATAGGTTTTTTTTTTATAGAGTTTATCTTTAATATCTTTTTTAAGTCTATTATAAAAGTAAATTATTAGGAGTTTATCTTTCTAGTTAAAGTAAATAGTAATCTACTTAAATTTAGTTATGTACTTAGTAGTAGATCCCTTTTAGCTTTACTTTTTAAGTTATTAGATTATAGCTTACTATTTATCTAGTTCCCTAAAAGCTTCTTTAAAAGCTTCCTTAAATATTTTATAATTATTAAAGATTTTAATAATTTTAATTCTTTATCTAATTTTATTATTTTTTAAATAATCTTAGAAAGTAGGTTTAAATTAAGTAAGTATATTACTTATAAGGTACTAAGCTATAATAGTAATCTTATTAGCTTTAATATAGAATTAGTCCTTATAGTATTATAAAAAGGTCTTTATCTAGGTTAGGAATTCTTATAGCTTTTACTAGTTTTCTCTATACTTTTTAAATATAGTAATCTTAAGTTTAAATATTATAAATATAGTAAATATAAGAAGAATACCCCCTCTTCTAACTATAATATTAGTATTTAATTACTAAATTATTTATTTTAATTAGATAATTTAATATTTAATTTAAGTATTAATATCTTATTACTAGATAGTAAAGCTCTTAATATCTTTTAGTTTATTTTATTATTAGCGTATAATATTATAGATTTCCTTAATATTTTTTCTATATTTATCTTTATTATTAAAATTATTATTAATTTCTATAGTATATATAATTATCTTATATATTTTAACTTTATTATCTAATTTAAAGAAAGTCTTCTTATTATAATCCTAATACTAGCCTATTAATAATATTAAGTAGATATAATTATCTTATATATTTTAACTTTATTATCTAATTAAAATAAATAATTTAGTAATTAAATACTAATATTATAGTTAGAAGAGGGGGTATTCTTCTTATATTTAGTTTATTTTTTAAGACTTTTTAGTAGTTAATTTAAATATAAAAATATAGTTATATTTAAATTAACTACTAAAAAGTCTTAAAAAATAAACTAAATATAAGATAGAACCTATAATTTATATAAATATTTTCCTTCTAAATATTTTTAGAGTTAGTTATATCTTTAATTAACTAGTTAGTTAATTATAAATATAATTATCTTATTAAACCTCTATTTAACTAATTAAATAAATTTAATTTTATTTAATTCCTTTATTATATAATCCCTTATTTTATAATATTATATTATTTCCTTATAACTTAATTATAACTATATTATAATATAATTCTCCCCTTCTTTTAATCTTTATTTTTAAAAACTTATTAATTATAATAATCTTATTTTCTTCTTTCTTCTTTAGTAAATTCTTTTTATTTCTCTTTTTTTAATTATATTTAACTATATTCCTAAATCTTATTTTCCTAGTATAGTTATATTTAAAATTAACTATAATTACTTTACTTAAGTAATTAATAATATTTTTTTTTAATAATATCTTTTTAAAATATCTAAATATATTTTCTATTATAATATATAAATCTTTTAAGATTATATTATTTATAAAAAATAATTTTAATATAATTTATATATTTACTTAAAATATATTAATTATAATACTAATAATATTATTAATTTTATATATAAGCTTTTTAATTTTTTTTTTATTTTCTAATTTTAATATTATTTTATTTAATTAATTATTTAAAATAAAAATAATCTTATTTAAAATAGGAAAAGTATAAAATAGAAAAAGCTTTTAAGAAAGCTATTAATATTTAATAAACTATATTTTCTTAAATCTATTAATTATATTAAGAAGAGAAATTATATAAAAAGTAGGCTTTAGAAATTATTTATTTAAAAATAAAGTAAGTTATTAAAGAGAATATTATTAAAAATATTATATTTATTATTTTTAAATT